>NW_027444106.1:0-29250 GCF_048569485.1 Anomaloglossus baeobatrachus
ATAGGATACAGGAGCCATCAGATACAGGGGAGGACACAATGATAAATATATAAATAGGATACAGGCGCCATCAGATACAGGGAGGACACAATGATAAATATATAAATAGGATACAGGCGCCATCAGATACAGGGGAGGACACAATGATATATATATAAATAGGATACAGGAGCCATCAGATACAGGGGAGGACACAATGATATATATATAAATAGGATACAGGCACCATCAGATACAGGGAGGAGACAATGATAAATATATAAATAGGATACAGGAGCCATCAGATACAGGGGAGGAGACAATGATATATATATAAATAGGATACAGGAGCCATCAGATACAGGGGAGGACACAATGATAAATATATATAAATAGGATACAGGGGCCCATCAGATACAGGGGAGGACACAATGATATATATATAAATAGGATACAGGCGCCATCAGATACAGGGGAGGACACAATGATAAATATATAAATAGGATACAGGAGCCATCAGATACAGGGGAGGACACAATGATATATATATAAATAGGATACAGGGGCCATCAGATACAGGGGAGGACACAATGATATATATATAAATAGGATACAGGAGCCATCAGATACAGGGGAGGACACAATGATATATATATAATAGGATACAGGCGCCATCAGATACAGGGAGGAGACAATGATATATATATAAATAGGATACAGGAGCCATCAGATACAGGGGAGGACACAATGATAAATATATATAAATAGGATACAGGGGCCATCAGATACAGGGAGGACACAATGATATATATATAAATAGGATACAGGAACCATCAGATACAGGGGAGGACACAATGATAAATATATATAAATAGGATACAGGGGCCATCAGATACAGGGAGGACACAATGATAAATATATATAAATAGGATACAGGCGCCATCAGATACAGGGGAGGACACAATGATAAATATATAAATAGGATACAGGAGCCATCAGATACAGGGGAGGACACAATGATATATATATATAAATAGGATACAGGGGCCATCAGATACAGGGGAGGACACAATGATATATATATATAAATAGGATACAGGGGCCATCAGATACAGGGGAGGACACAATGATATATATATAAATAGGATACAGGCACCATCAGATACAGGGGAGGACACAATGATATATATATAAATAGTATACAGGCACCATCAGATACAGGGGAGGACACAATGATATATATATAAATAGGATACAGGGGCCATCAGATACAGGGGAGGACACAATGATATATATATAAATAGGATACAGGGGCCATCAGATACAGGGGAGGACTCAATGATATATATATAAATAGGATACAGGCACCATCAGATACAGGGGAGGAGACAATGATATATATATAAATAGGATACAGGCGCCATCAGATACAGGGGAGGACACAATGATAAATATATAAATAGGATACAGGCGCCATCAGATACAGGGGAGGACACAATGATATATATATATAAATAGGATACAGGGGCCATCAGATACAGGGGAGGACACAATGATAAATATATAAATAGGATACAGGAGCCATCAGATACAGGGAGGACACAATGATAAATATATAAATAGGATACAGGAGCCATCAGATACAGGGGAGGACACAATGATAAATATATAAATAGGATACAGGAGCCATCAGATACAGGGGAGGACACAATGATATATATATATAAATAGGATACAGGGGCCATCAGATACAGGGGAGGACACAATGATATATATATAAATAGGATACAGGCGCCATCAGATACAGGGGAGGACACAATGATAAATATATAAATAGGATACAGGAGCCATCAGATACAGGGGAGGACTCAATGATATATATATAAATAGGATACAGGCACCATCAGATACAGGGGAGGACACAATGATATATATATATAAATAGGATACAGGAGCCATCAGATACAGGGGAGGACACAATGATATATATATAAATAGGATACAGGGGCCATCAGATACAGGGGAGGACTCAATGATATATATATAAATAGGATACAGGCACCATCAGATACAGGGGAGGACACAATGATAAATATATAAATAGGATACAGGGGCCATCAGATACAGGGGAGGACACAATGATATATGTATATAAATAGGATACAGGAGCCATCAGATACAGGAGAGGACACAATGATATATATATAAATAGGATACAGGAGCCATCAGATACAGGGGAGGACACAATGATATATATATATAAATAGGATACAGGGGCCATCAGATACAGGGGAGGACACAATGATATATATATAAATAGGATACAGGGGCCATCAGATACAGGGGAGGACACAATGATAAATATATAAATAGGATACAGGGGCCATCAGATACAGGGGAGGACTCAATGATATATATATAAATAGGATACAGGCACCATCAGATACAGGGGAGGACACAATGATATATATATAAATAGGATACAGGGGCCATCAGATACAGGGGAGGACTCAATGATATATATATAAATAGGATACAGGGGCCATCAGATACAGGGGAGGAGACAATGATATATATATAAATAGGATACAGGAGCCATCAGATACAGGGGAGGACACAATGATATATATATAAATAGGATACAGGGGCCATCAGATACAGGGGAGGACACAATGATATATATATATAAATAGGATACAGGGGCCATCAGATACAGGGGAGGACACAATGATATATATATAAATAGGATACAGGAGCCATCAGATACAGGGGAGGACACAATGATATATATATATAAATAGGATACAGGGGCCATCAGATACAGGGGAGGACACAATGATATATATATAAATAGGATACAGGAGCCATCAGATACAGGGAAGGACACAATGATATATATATAAATAGGATACAGGAGCCATCAGATACAGGGGAGGACACAATGATATATATATAAATAGGATACAGGAGCCATCAGATACAGGGGAGGACACAATGATAAATATATAAATAGGATACAGGAGCCATCAGATACAGGGGAGGACACAATGATATATATATAAATAGGATACAGGAGCCATCAGATACAGGGGAGGACACAATGATAAATATATAAATAGGATACAGGGGCCATCAGATACAGGGGAGGACACAATGATATATATATAAATAGGATACAGGAGCCATCAGATACAGGGGAGGACACAATGATATATATATAAATAGGATACAGGAGCCATCAGATACAGGGGAGGACACAATGATAAATATATAAATAGGATACAGGCACCATCAGATACAGGGAGGACACAATGATAAATATATAAATAGGATACAGGCACCATCAGATACAGGGGAGGACACAATGATATATATATAAATAGGATACAGGCGCCATCAGATACAGGGGAGGACACAATGATATATATATAAATAGGATACAGGGGCCATCAGATACAGGGGAGGACACAATGATAAATATATATAAATAGGATACAGGCACCATCAGATACAGGGGAGGACACAATGATATATATATAAATAGGATACAGGCTCCATCAGATACAGGGGAGGACACAATGATATATATATAAATAGGATACAGGAGCCATCAGATACAGGGGAGGACACAATGATAAATATATAAATAGGATACAGGGGCCATCAGATACAGGGGAGGACACAATGATATATATATAAATAGGATACAGGAGCCATCAGATACAGGGGAGGACACAATGATATATATATAAATAGGATACAGGCGCCATCAGATACAGGGGAGGACACAATGATATATATATAAATAGGATACAGGCGCCATCAGATACAGGGGAGGACACAATGATATATATATATAAATAGGGTACAGGCACCATCAGATACAGGGGAGGACACAATGATAAATATATAAATAGGATACAGGGGCCATCAGATACAGGGGAGGACACAATGATATATATATATAAATAGGATACAGGCACCATCAGATACAGGGGAGGACACAATGATATATATATAAATAGGATACAGGAGCCATCAGATACAGGGGAGGACACAATGATATATATATATAAATAGGATACAGGAGCCATCAGATACAGGGGAGGACACAATGATATATATATAAATAGGATACAGGCGCCATCAGATACAGGGGAGGACACAATGATAAATATATAAATAGGATACAGGAGCCATCAGATACAGGGGAGGACACAATGATAAATATATAAATAGGATACAGGAGCCATCAGATACAGGGGAGGACACAATGATATATATATATATAAATAGGATACAGGCGCCATCAGATACAGGGAGGACACAATGATATATATATAAATAGGATACAGGAGCCATCAGATACAGGGGAGGACACAATGATATATATATAAATAGGATACAGGAGCCATCAGATACAGGGGAGGACACAATGATATATATATATATAAATAGGATACAGGGGCCATCAGATACAGGGGAGGACACAATGATAAATATATAAATAGGATACAGGCGCCATCAGATACAGGGGAGGACACAATGATATATATATAAATAGGATACAGGAGCCATCAGATACAGGGGAGGACACAATGATATATATATATATAATAGGATACAGGCACCATCAGATACAGGGGAGGACACAATGATATATATATAAATAGGATACAGGGGCCATCAGATACAGGGGAGGACACAATGATAAATATATAAATAGGATACAGGCGCCATCAGATACAGGGGAGGACACAATGATATATATATAAATAGGATACAGGAGCCATCAGATACAGGGGAGGACACAATGATAAATATATAAATAGGATACAGGCGCCATCAGATACAGGGGAGGACACAATGATATATATATATAAATAGGATACAGGAGCCATCAGATACAGGGGAGGACACAATGATATATATATATATATAAATAGGATACAGGCACCATCAGATACAGGGGAGGACACAATGATAAATATATAAATAGGATACAGGCGCCATCAGATACAGGGAGGACACAATGATATATATATATATAAATAGGATACAGGCACCATCAGATACAGGGGAGGACACAATGATATATATATAAATAGGATACAGGAACCATCAGATACAGGGGAGGACACAATGATATATATATAAATAGGATACAGGAGCCATCAGATACAGGGGAGGACACAATGATATATATATAAATAGGATACAGGAGCCATCAGATACAGGGGAGGACACAATGATATATAAATATATAAATAGGATACAGGCACCATCAGATACAGGGGAGGACACAATGATATATATATAAATAGGATACAGGAGCCATCAGATACAGGGAGGACACAATGATATATATATATAAATAGGATACAGGAGCCATCAGATACAGGGGAGGACACAATGATATATATATATATAAATAGGATACAGGGGCCATCAGATACAGGGGAGGACACAATGATATATATATAAATAGGATACAGGAGCCATCAGATACAGGGGAGGACACAATGATATATATATATAAATAGGATACAGGAGCCATCAGATACAGGGGAGGACACAATGATATATATATATATATAAATAGGATACAGGCACCATCAGATACAGGGGAGGACACAATGATATATATATAAATAGGATACAGGAACCATCAGATACAGGGGAGGACACAATGATATATATTATAATAGGATACAGGAGCCATCAGATACAGGGGAGGACACAATGATATATATATAAATAGGATACAGGAGCCATCAGATACAGGGGAGGACACAATGATATATATATATAAATAGGATACAGGAGCCATCAGATACAGGGGAGGACACAATGATATATATATATATATAAATAGGATACAGGCACCATCAGATACAGGGGAGGACACAATGATATATATATAAATAGGATACAGGAACCATCAGATACAGGGGAGGACACAATGATATATATATAAATAGGATACAGGAGCCATCAGATACAGGGGAGGACACAATGATAAATATATAAATAGGATACAGGCGCCATCAGATACAGGGGAGGACACAATGATATATATATATATAAATAGGATACAGGCACCATCAGATACAGGGGAGGACACAATGATATATATATAAATAGGATACAGGAGCCATCAGATACAGGGAGGACACAATGATAAATATATAAATAGGATACAGGCGCCATCAGATACAGGGGAGGACACAATGATATATATATATATAAATAGGATACAGGCACCATCAGATACAGGGGAGGACACAATGATATATATATAAATAGGATACAGGCACCATCAGATACAGGGAGGACACAATGATATATATATAAATAGGATACAGGCACCATCAGATACAGGGGAGGACACAATGATATATATATAAATAGGATACAGGAGCCATCAGATACAGGGGAGGACACAATGATATATATATAAATAGGATACAGGAGCCATCAGATACAGGGGAGGACACAATGATATATATATATATAAATAGGATACAGGCACCATCAGATACAGGGGAGGACACAATGATATATATATAAATAGGATACAGGAGCCATCAGATACAGGGGAGGACACAATGATATATATATAAATAGGATACAGGGGCCATCAGATACAGGGGAGGACACAATGATAAATATATAAATAGGATACAGGCGCCATCAGATACAGGGGAGGACACAATGATATATATATAAATAGGATACAGGGGCCATCAGATACAGGGGAGGACACAATGATATATATATAAATAGGATACAGGCGCCATCAGATACAGGGGAGGGCACAATGATATATATATAAATAGGATACAGGCACCATCAGATACAGGGGAGGACACAATGATAAATATATAATAGGATACAGGCGCCATCAGATACAGGGGAGGACACAATGATATATATATAAATAGGATACAGGCGCCATCAGATACAGGGGAGGACACAATGATATATATATAAATAGGATACAGGGGCCATCAGATACAGGGGAGGACACAATGATATATATATAAATAGGATACAGGCGCCATCAGATACAGGGGAGGACACAATGATATATATATAAATAGGATACAGGCGCCATCAGATACAGGGGAGGACACAATGATATATATATAAATAGGATACAGGGGCCATCAGATACAGGGGAGGACACAATGATATATATATAAATAGGATACAGGCGCCATCAGATACAGGGGAGGACACAATGATATATATATAAATAGGATACAGGAGCCATCAGATACAGGGGAGGACACAATGATATATATATAAATAGGATACAGGAACCATCAGATACAGGGGAGGACACAATGATAAATATATAAATAGGATACAGGCACCATCAGATACAGGGGAGGACACAATGATATATATATAAATAGGATACAGGCGCCATCAGATACAGGGGAGGACACAATGATATATATATAATAGGATACAGGCGCCATCAGATACAGGGGAGGACACAATGATATATATATAAATAGGATACAGGCACCATCAGATACAGGGGGGGACACAATGATATATATATAAATAGGATACAGGAGCCATCAGATACAGGAGACGACACAATGATATATATATAAATAGGATACAGGCGCCATCAGATACAGGGGAGGACACAATGATATATATATAAATAGGATACAGGCGCCATCAGATACAGGGGAGGACACAATGATATATATATAAATAGGATACAGGAGCCATCAGATACAGGAGACGACACAATGATATATATATAAATAGGATACAGGAGCCATCAGACACAGGGAGGACACAATGATATATATATATAAATAGGATACAGGAGCCATCAGATACAGGGGAGGACACAATGATATATATATATATAAATAGGATACAGGAACCATCAGATACAGGGGAGGACACAATGATATATATATAAATAGGATACAGGCGCCATCAGATACAGGGGAGGACACAATGATATATATATATAAATAGGATACAGGCACCATCAGATACAGGGGAGGACACAATGATATATATATAAATAGGATACAGGCGCCATCAGATACAGGGGAGGACACAATGATATATATATATAAATAGGATACAGGAGCCATCAGATACAGGGGAGGACACAATGATATATATATAAATAGGATACAGGCGCCATCAGATACAGGGGAGGACACAATGATATATATATAAATAGGATACAGGCGCCATCAGATACAGGGGAGGTCACAATGATATATATATAAATAGGATACAGGAGCCATCAGATACAGGGGAGGACACAATGATATATATATATAAATAGGATACAGGAGCCATCAGATACAGGGGAGGACACAATGATATATATATATATAAATAGGATACAGGAACCATCAGATACAGGGGAGGACACAATGATATATATATAAATAGGATACAGGCGCCATCAGATACAGGGGAGGACACAATGATATATATATATAAATAGGATACAGGCACCATCAGATACAGGGGAGGACACAATGATATATATATAAATAGGATACAGGCGCCATCAGATACAGGGGAGGACACAATGATATATATATATAAATAGGATACAGGAGCCATCAGATACAGGGGAGGACACAATGATATATATATAAATAGGATACAGGCGCCATCAGATACAGGGGAGGACACAATGATATATATATAAATAGGATACAGGCGCCATCAGATACAGGGGAGGTCACAATGATATATATATAAATAGGATACAGGAGCCATCAGATACAGGGGAGGACACAATGATATATATATAAATAGGATACAGGCGCCATCAGATACAGGGGAGGACACAATGATATATATATAAATAGGGTACAGGGGCCATCAGATACAGGGGAGGACACAATGATAAATATATAAATAGGATACAGGCGCCATCAGATACAGGGGAGGACACAATGATATATATATATATATATATATATATAAATAGGATACAGGAGCCATCAGATACAGGGGAGGACACAATGATAAATATATAAATAGGATACAGGAGCCATCAGATACAGGGGAGGGCACAATGATATATATATATAAATAGGATACAGGAGCCATCAGATACAGGGGAGGACACAATGATAAATATATAAATAGGATACAGGGGCCATCAGATACAGGGGAGGACACAATGATATATATATAAATAGGATACAGGCGCCATCAGATACAGGGGAGGACACAATGATATATATATAAATAGGATACAGGCGCCATCAGATACAGGGGAGGACACAATGATAAATATATAAATAGGATACAGGAGCCATCAGATACAGGGGAGGACACAATGATATATATATAAATAGGATATAGGCGCCATCAGATACAGGGGAGGACACAATGATATATATATAAATAGGATACAGGAACCATCAGATACAGGGGAGGACACAATGATATATATATAAATAGGATACAGGCGCCATCAGATACAGGGGAGGACACAATGATATATATATATATAAATAGGATACAGGCACCATCAGATACAGGGGAGGACACAATGATATATATATAAATAGGATACAGGCGCCATCAGATACAGGGGAGGACACAATGATATATATATATATAAATAGGATACAGGCACCATCAGATACAGGGGAGGACACAATGATAAATATATAAATAGGATACAGGCGCCATCAGATACAGGGGAGGACACAATGATAAATATATAAATAGGATACAGGCGCCATCAGATACAGGGGAGGACACAATGATATATATATATATAAATAGGATACAGGCACCATCAGATACAGGGGAGGACACAATGATATATATATAAATAGGATACAGGAGCCATCAGATACAGGGGAGGACACAATGATATATATATAAATAGGATACAGGGGCCATCAGATACAGGGGAGGACACAATGATAAATATATAAATAGGATACAGGAGCCATCAGATACAGGGGAGGGCACAATGATATATATATAAATAGGATACAGGCGCCATCAGATACAGGGGAGGACACAATGATAAATATATAAATAGGATACAGGCGCCATCAGATACAGGGGAGGACTCAATGATAAATATATAAATAGGATACAGGCGCCATCAGATACAGGGGAGGACACAATGATATATATATAAATAGGATACAGGGGCCATCAGATACAGGGGAGGACACAATGATATATATATAAATAGGATACAGGCACCATCAGATACAGGGGAGGACACAATGATATATATATAAATAGGATACAGGAACCATCAGATACAGGGGAGGACACAATGATATATATATAAATAGGATACAGGCACCATCAGATACAGGGGAGGACACAATGATAAATATATAAATAGGATACAGGCGCCATCAGATACAGGTGAGGACACAATGATATATATATAAATAGGATACAGGAACCATCAGATACAGGGGAGGACACAATGATATATATATAAATAGGATACAGGAGCCATCAGATACAGGGGAGGACACAATGATATATATATAAATAGGATACAGGCGCCATCAGATACAGGGGAGGACACAATGATATATATATAAATAGGATACAGGAGCCATCAGATACAGGGGAGGACACAATGATATATATATAAATAGGATACAGGAACCATCAGATACAGGGGAGGACACAATGATAAATATATAAATAGGATACAGGGGCCATCAGATACAGGGGAGGACACAATGATATATATATAAATAGGATACAGGCGCCATCAGATACAGGGGAGGACACAATGATAAATATATAAATAGGATACAGGCGCCATCAGATACAGGGGAGGACACAATGATATATATATAAATAGGATACAGGAGCCATCAGATACAGGAGACGACACAATGATATATATATAAATAGGATACAGGGGCCATCAGATACAGGGGAGGACACAATGATATATATATAAATAGGATACAGGCGCCATCAGATACAGGGGAGGACACAATGATATATATATAAATAGGATACAGGCGCCATCAGATACAGGGGAGGACACAATGATATATATATAAATAGGATACAGGCGCCATCAGATACAGGGGAGGACACAATGATATATATATAAATAGGATACAGGCGCCATCAGATACAGGAGACGACACAATGATATATATATAAATAGGATACAGGAGCCATCAGATACAGGGGAGGACACAATGATATATATATATAAATAGGATACAGGAGCCATCAGATACAGGGGAGGACACAATGATATATATATAAATAGGATACAGGCACCATCAGATACAGGGGAGGTCACAATGATATATATATAAATAGGATACAGGGGCCATCAGATACAGGGGAGGACACAATGATATATATATAAATAGGATACAGGCGCCATCAGATACAGGGGAGGACACAATGATATATATATATATATATATATAAATAGGATACAGGAGCCATCAGATACAGGGGAGGACACAATGATAAATATATAAATAGGATACAGGAGCCATCAGATACAGGGGAGGACACAATGATATATATATAAATAGGATACAGGCGCCATCAGATACAGGGGAGGACACAATGATAAATATATAAATAGGATACAGGAGCCATCAGATACAGGGGAGGACACAATGATATATATATATATATATATATATATATATATAAATAGGATACAGGAGCCATCAGATACAGGGGAGGACACAATGATAAATATATAAATAGGATACAGGCGCCATCAGATACAGGGGAGGACACAATGATATATATATATAAATAGGATACAGGAGCCATCAGATACAGGGGAGGACACAATGATAAATATATAAATAGGATACAGGAGCCATCAGATACAGGGGAGGACACAATGATATATATATATATATATATATATATATATATAATAGGATACAGGAGCCATCAGATACAGGGGAGGACACAATGATAAATATATAAATAGGATACAGGCGCCATCAGATACAGGGGAGGACACAATGATATATATATATAAATAGGATACAGGAGCCATCAGATACAGGGGAGGACACAATGATATATATATAAATAGGATACAGGCACCATCAGATACAGGGGAGGACACAATGATATATATATAAATAGGATACAGGCGCCATCAGATACAGGGGAGGACACAATGATATATATATAAATAGGATACAGGCGCCATCAGATACAGGGGAGGACACAATGATATATATATAAATAGGATACAGGCGCCATCAGATACAGGGGAGGTCACAATGATATATATATAAATAGGATACAGGGGCCATCAGATACAGGGGAGGACACAATGATATATATATAAATAGGATACAGGCGCCATCAGATACAGGGGAGGACACAATGATATATATATATATATATATATAAATAGGATACAGGAGCCATCAGATACAGGGGAGGACACAATGATAAATATATAAATAGGATACAGGAGCCATCAGATACAGGGGAGGACACAATGATATATATATAAATAGGATACAGGCGCCATCAGATACAGGGGAGGACACAATGATAAATATATAAATAGGATACAGGAGCCATCAGATACAGGGGAGGACACAATGATATATATATATATATATATATATATATATAAATAGGATACAGGAGCCATCAGATACAGGGGAGGACACAATGATAAATATATAAATAGGATACAGGCGCCATCAGATACAGGGGAGGACACAATGATATATATATATAAATAGGATACAGGAGCCATCAGATACAGGGGAGGACACAATGATAAATATATAAATAGGATACAGGAGCCATCAGATACAGGGGAGGGCACAATGATATATATATATAAATAGGATACAGGAGCCATCAGATACAGGGGAGGACACAATGATATATATATAAATAGGATACAGGGGCCATCAGATACAGGGGAGGACACAATGATATATATATAAATAGGATACAGGCGCCATCAGATACAGGGGAGGACACAATGATATATATATAAATAGGATACAGGCGCCATCAGATACAGGGGAGGACACAATGATAAATATATAAATAGGATACAGGAGCCATCAGATACAGGGGAGGACACAATGATATATATATAAATAGGATATAGGCGCCATCAGATACAGGGGAGGACACAATGATATATATATAAATAGGATACAGGCACCATCAGATACAGGGGAGGACACAATGATATATATATAAATAGGATACAGGGGCCATCAGATACAGGGGAGGACACAATGATATATATATAAATAGGATACAGGCGCCATCAGATACAGGGGAGGACACAATGATAAATATATAAATAGGATACAGGAGCCATCAGATACAGGGGAGGACACAATGATATATATATAAATAGGATACAGGCGCCATCAGATACAGGGGAGGACACAATGATAAATATATAAATAGGATACAGGCACCATCAGATACAGGGGAGGACACAATGATAAATATATAAATAGGATACAGGAGCCATCAGATACAGGGGAGGACACAATGATATATATATAAATAGGATACAGGAGCCATCAGATACAGGGGAGGACACAATGATATATATATAAATAGGATACAGGCGCCATCAGATACAGGGGAGGACACAATGATAAATATATAAATAGGATACAGGCGCCATCAGATACAGGGGAGGACACAATGATATATATATAAATAGGATACAGGCGCCATCAGATACAGGGGAGGACACAATGATAAATATATAAATAGGATACAGGAGCCATCAGATACAGGGGAGGACACAATGATATATATATAAATAGGATACAGGCGCCATCAGATACAGGGGAGGACACAATGATAAATATATAAATAGGATACAGGCACCATCAGATACAGGGGAGGACACAATGATAAATATATAAATAGGATACAGGCGCCATCAGATACAGGGGAGGACACAATGATATATATATAAATAGGATACAGGAGCCATCAGATACAGGGGAGGACACAATGATATATATATAAATAGGATACAGGAGCCATCAGATACAGGGGAGGACACAATGATATATATATAAATAGGATACAGGAGCCATCAGATACAGGGGAGGACACAATGATATATATATAAATAGGATACAGGCGCCATCAGATACAGGGGAGGACACAATGATATATATATAAATAGGATACAGGGGCCATCAGATACAGGGGAGGACACAATGATATATATATAAATAGGATACAGGCGCCATCAGATACAGGGGAGGACACAATGATATATATATATAAATAGGATACAGGCGCCATCAGATACAGGGGAGGACACAATGATATATATATAAATAGGATACAGGCACCATCAGATACAGGGGAGGACACAATGATATATATATAAATAGGATACAGGCACCATCAGATACAGGGGAGGACACAATGATATATATATAAATAGGATACAGGGGCCATCAGATACAGGGGAGGACACAATGATATATATATAAATAGGATACAGGCGCCATCAGATACAGGGGAGGACACAATGATATATATATATAAATAGGATACAGGCGCCATCAGATACAGGGGAGGACACAATGATATATATATATAAATAGGATACAGGCACCATCAGATACAGGGGAGGACACAATGATATATATATATATATAAATAGGATACAGGAGCCATCAGATACAGGGGAGGACACAATGATATATATATAAATAGGATACAGGAGCCATCAGATACAGGGGAGGACACAATGATATATATATATAAATAGGATACAGGAGCCATCAGATACAGGGGAGGAGACAATGATATATATATATAAATAGGATACAGGCACCATCAGATACAGGGGAGGACACAATGATATATATATATATATAAATAGGATACAGGAGCCATCAGATACAGGGGAGGACACAATGATATATATATAAATAGGATACAGGAGCCATCAGATACAGGGGAGGACACAATGATATATATATATAAATAGGATACAGGAGCCATCAGATACAGGGGAGGACACAATGATATATATATATAAATAGGATACAGGGGCCATCAGATACAGGGGAGGACACAATGATATATATATAAATAGGATACAGGAGCCATCAGATACAGGGGAGGACACAATGATATATATATAAATAGGATACAGGCGCCATCAGATACAGGGGAGGACACAATGATATATATATAAATAGGATACAGGAGCCATCAGATACAGGGGAGGGCACAATGATATATATATAAATAGGATACAGGCACCATCAGATACAGGGGAGGACTCAATGATATATATATAAATAGGATACAGGCGCCATCAGATACAGGGGAGGACACAATGATATATATATAAATAGGATACAGGCGCCATCAGATACAGGGGAGGACACAATGATATATATATATAAATAGGATACAGGCGCCATCAGATACAGGGGAGGACACAATGATATATATATATAAATAGGATACAGGCACCATCAGATACAGGGGAGGACACAATGATATATATATAAATAGGATACAGGCGCCATCAGATACAGGGGAGGACACAATGATATATATATATAAATAGGATACAGGAGCCATCAGATACAGGGGAGGACACAATGATATATATATATAAATAGGATACAGGAGCCATCAGAAACAGGGGAGGACACAATGATATATATATAAATAGGATACAGGGGCCATCAGATACAGGGGAGGACACAATGATAAATATATAAATAGGATACATGGGCCATCAGATACAGGGGAGGACACAATGATATATATATATAAATAGGATACAGGCGCCATCAGATACAGGGGAGGACACAATGATATATATATAAATAGGATACAGGCGCCATCAGATATAGGGGAGGACACAATGATATATATATAAATAGGATACAGGCGCCATCAGATACAGGGGAGGACACAATGATATATATATAAATAGGATACAGGAGCCATCAGATACAGGGGAGGACACAATGATAAATATATAAATAGGATACAGGCGCCATCAGATACAGGGGAGGACACAATGATATATATATAAATAGGATACAGGGGCCATCAGATACAGGGGAGGACACAATGATATATATATAAATAGGATACAGGAGCCATCAGATACAGGGGAGGACACAATGATAAATATATAAATAGGATACAGGCGCCATCAGATACAGGGGAGGACACAATGATATATATATAAATAGGATACAGGCGCCATCAGATACAGGAGAGGACACAATGATATATATATAAATAGGATACAGGAGCCATCAGATACAGGGGAGGACACAATGATAAATATATAAATAGGATACAGGGGCCATCAGATACAGGGGAGGACACAATGATATATATATAAATAGGATACAGGCGCCATCAGATACAGGGGAGGACACAATGATATATATATAAATAGGATACAGGGGCCATCAGATACAGGGGAGGACACAATGATATATATATAAATAGGATACAGGCGCCATCAGATACAGGGGAGGACACAATGATATATATATAAATAGGATACAGGGGCCATCAGATACAGGGGAGGACACAATGATATATATATAAATAGGATACAGGCACCATCAGATACAGGGGAGGACACAATGATATATATATAAATAGGATACAGGTGCCATCAGATACAGGGGAGGACACAATGATAAATATATAAATAGGATACAGGCGCCATCAGATACAGGGGAGGACACAATGATATATATATAAATAGGATACAGGAGCCATCAGATACAGGGGAGGACACAATGATATATATATAAATAGGATACAGGTGCCATCAGATACAGGGGAGGACACAATGATAAATATATAAATAGGATACAGGTGCCATCAGATACAGGGGAGGACACAATGATATATATATAAATAGGATACAGGAGCCATCAGATACAGGGGAGGACACAATGATATATATATAAATAGGATACAGGGGCCATCAGATACAGGGGAGGACACAATGATAAATATATAAATAGGATACAGGGGCCATCAGATACAGGGGAGGACACAATGATATATATATAAATAGGATACAGGGGCCATCAGATACAGGGGAGGACACAGTGATATATATATAAATAGGATACAGGAGCCATCAGATACAGGGGAGGACACAATGATATATATATAAATAGGATACAGGTGCCATCAGATACAGGGGAGGACACAATGATAAATATATAAATAGGATACAGGAGCCATCAGATACAGGGGAGGACACAATGATATATATATAAATAGGATACAGGAGCCATCAGATACAGGGGAGGACACAATGATATATATATAAATAGGATACAGGAGCCATCAGATACAGGGGAGGACTCAATGATAAATATATAAATAGGATACAGGAGCCATCAGATACAGGGGAGGACACAATGATAAATATATAAATAGGATACAGGCGCCATCAGATACAGGGGAGGACACAATGATATATATATAAATAGGATACAGGAGCCATCAGATACAGGGGAGGACACAATGATAAATATATAAATAGGATACAGGAGCCATCAGATACAGGGGAGGACACAATGATAAATATATAAATAGGATACAGGAGCCATCAGATACAGGGGAGGTCACAATGATAAATATATAAATAGGATACAGGAGCCATCAGATACAGGGGAGGACACAATGATAAATATATAAATAGGATACAGGCGCCATCAGATACAGGGGAGGACACAATGATATATATATAAATAGGATACAGGGGCCATCAGATACAGGGGAGGACACAATGATATATATATAAATAGGATACAGGCGCCATCAGATACAGGGGAGGACACAATGATATATATATAAATAGGATACAGGCACCATCAGATACAGGAGAGGACACAATGATATATATATAAATAGGATACAGGCGCCATCAGATACAGGAGAGGACACAATGATATATATATAAATAGGATACAGGCGCCATCAGATACAGGGGAGGACACAATGATATATATATAAATAGGATACAGGAGCCATCAGATACAGGAGAGGACACAATGATATATATATAAATAGGATACAGGCGCCATCAGATACAGGGGAGGACACAATGATAAATATATAAATAGGATACAGGCGCCATCAGATACAGGGGAGGACACAATGATATATATATAAATAGGATACAGGAGCCATCAGATACAGGGGAGGACACAATGATATATATATAAATAGGATACAGGCACCATCAGATACAGGGGAGGACACAATGATATATATATAAATAGGATACAGGCACCATCAGATACAGGGGAGGACACAATGATATATATATAAATAGGGTACAGGGGCCATCAGATACAGGGGAGGACACAATGATATATATATAAATAGGGTACAGGGGCCATCAGATACAGGGGAGGACACAATGATATATATATAAATAGGGTACAGGTGCCATCAGATACAGGGGAGGACACAATGATATATATATAAATAGGATACAGGCACCATCAGATACAGGGGAGGACACAATGATAAATATATAAATAGGATACAGGCGCCATCAGATACAGGGGAGGACACAATGATATATATATAAATAGGATACAGGGGCCATCAGATACAGGGGAGGACACAATGATAAATATATAAATAGGATACAGGAGCCATCAGATACAGGAGAGGACACAATGATATATATATAAATAGGATACAGGCACCATCAGATACAGGGGAGGACACAATGATATATATATAAATAGGATACAGGCACCATCAGATACAGGGGAGGACACAATGATATATATATAAATAGGATACAGGCACCATCAGATACAGGGGAGGACACAATGATATATATATAAATAGGATACAGGGGCCATCAGATACAGGGGAAGACACAATGATATATATATAAATAGGATACAGGAGCCATCAGATACAGGGGAGGACACAATGATATATATATATAAATAGGATACAGGGGCCATCAGATACAGGGGAGGACACAATGATATATATATAAATAGGATACAGGCGCCATCAGATACAGGGGAGGACACAATGATATATATATAAATAGGATACAGGCACCATCAGATACAGGAGAGGACACAATGATATATATATAAATAGGATACAGGAGCCATCAGATACAGGGGAGGACACAATGATAAATATATAAATAGGATACAGGCGCCATCAGATACAGGGGAGGACACAATGATATATATATAAATAGGATACAGGAGCCATCAGATACAGGGGAGGACACAATGATATATATATAAATAGGATACAGGCACCATCAGATACAGGGGAGGACACAATCATATATATATAAATAGGATACAGGAGCCATCAGATACAGGGGAGGACACAATGATATATATATAAATAGGGTACAGGGGCCATCAGATACAGGGGAGGACACAATGATATATATATAAATAGGGTACAGGTGCCATCAGATACAGGGGAGGACACAATGATATATATATAAATAGGATACAGGCACCATCAGATACAGGGGAGGACACAATGATAAATATATAAATAGGATACAGGCGCCATCAGATACAGGGGAGGACACAATGATATATATATAAATAGGATACAGGAGCCATCAGATACAGGGGAGGACACAATGATATATATATAAATAGGATACAGGCGCCATCAGATACAGGGGAGGACACAATGATAAATATATAAATAGGATACAGGAGCCATCAGATACAGGGGAGGACACAATGATATATATATAAATAGGATACAGGAGCCATCAGATACAGGGGAGGACACAATGATATATATATAAATAGGATACAGGGGCCATCAGATACAGGGGAGGACTCAATGATATATATATAAATAGGATACAGGGGCCATCAGATACAGGGGAGGACACAATGATATATATATATAAATAGGATACAGGAGCCATCAGATACAGGGGAGGACACAATGATATATATATAAATAGGATACAGGCGCCATCAGATACAGGGGAGGACACAATGATATATATATAAATAGGATACAGGAGCCATCAGATACAGGGGAGGACTCAATGATATATATATAAATAGGATACAGGCGCCATCAGATACAGGGGAGGACACAATGATAAATATATAAATAGGATACAGGCGCCATCAGATACAGGGGAGGACACAATGATAAATATATAAATAGGATACAGGGGCCATCAGATACAGGGGAGGACACAATGATATATATATAAATAGGATACAGGAGCCATCAGATACAGGGGAGGACACAATGATATATATATAAATAGGATACAGGCGCCATCAGATACAGGGGAGGACACAATGATATATATATAAATAGGATACAGGAGCCATCAGATACAGGGGAGGACTCAATGATATATATATAAATAGGATACAGGCGCCATCAGATACAGGGGAGGACACAATGATAAATATATAAATAGGATACAGGCGCCATCAGATACAGGGGAGGACACAATGATATATATATAAATAGGATACAGGGGCCATCAGATACAGGAGAGGACACAATGATATATATATAAATAGGATACAGGCGCCATCAGATACAGGGGAGGACACAATGATATATATATAAATAGGATACAGGGGCCATCAGATACAGGGGAAGACACAATGATATATATATAAATAGGATACAGGAGCCATCAGATACAGGGGAGGACACAATGATATATATATAAATAGGATACAGGCGCCATCAGATACAGGGGAGGACACAATGATATATATATAAATAGGATACAGGAGCCATCAGATACAGGGGAGGACACAATGATAAATATATAAATAGGATACAGGAGCCATCAGATACAGGGGAGGACACAATGATAAATATATAAATAGGATACAGGCGCCATCAGATACAGGGGAGGACACAATGATATATATATAAATAGGATACAGGCGCCATCAGATACAGGGGAGGACACAATGATATATATATAAATAGGATACAGGAGCCATCAGATACAGGGGAGGACACAATGATAAATATATAAATAGGATACAGGAGCCATCAGATACAGGTGAGGACACAATGATATATATATAAATAGGATACAGGAGCCATCAGATACAGGGGAGGACACAATGATATATATATAAATAGGATACAGGCGCCATCAGATACAGGTGAGGACACAATGATATATATATAAATAGGATACAGGCACCATCAGATACAGGGGAGGACACAATGATATATATATAAATAGGATACAGGCACCATCAGATACAGGGGAGGACACAATGATATATATATAAATAGGATACAGGGGCCATCAGATACAGGGGAGGACACAATGATAAATATATAAATAGGATACAGGCGCCATCAGATACAGGTGAGGACACAATGATATATATATAAATAGGATACAGGCGCCATCAGATACAGGGGAGGACACAATGATATATATATAAATAGGATACAGGCACCATCAGATACAGGGGAGGACACAATGATATATATATAAATAGGATACAGGGGCCATCAGATACAGGGGAGGACACAATGATAAATATATAAATAGGATACAGGCGCCATCAGATACAGGTGAGGACACAATGATATATATATAAATAGGATACAGGAGCCATCAGATACAGGTGAGGACACAATGATATATATATAAATAGGATACAGGAGCCATCAGATACAGGTGAGGACACAATGATATATATATAAATAGGATACAGGCGCCATCAGATACAGGGGAGGACACAATGATAAATATATAAATAGGATACAGGAGCCATCAGATACAGGGGAGGACACAATGATATATATATAAATAGGATACAGGAGCCATCAGATACAGGTGAGGACACAATGATATATATATAAATAGGATACAGGAGCCATCAGATACAGGTGAGGACACAATGATATATATATAAATAGGATACAGGAGCCATCAGATACAGGTGAGGACACAATGATATATATATAAATAGGATACAGGAGCCATCAGATACAGGGGAGGACACAATGATAAATATATAAATAGGATACAGGAGCCATCAGATACAGGGGAGGACACAATGATAAATATATAAATAGGATACAGGAGCCATCAGATACAGGTGAGGACACAATGATATATATATAAATAGGATACAGGAGCCATCAGATACAGGGGAGGACACAATGATATATATATAAATAGGATACAGGAGCCATCAGATACAGGGGAGGACACAATGATATATATATAAATAGGATACAGGAGCCATCAGATACAGGGGAGGACACAATGATAAATATATAAATAGGATACAGGCGCCATCAGATACAGGGGAGGACACAATGATAAATATATAAATAGGATACAGGCGCCATCAGATACAGGGGAGGACACAATGATATATATATAAATAGGATACAGGCGCCATCAGATACAGGGGAGGACACAATGATATATATATAAATAGGATACAGGGGCCATCAGATACAGGGGAGGACACAATGATATATATATAAATAGGATACAGGAGCCATCAGATACAGGGGAGGACACAATGATAAATATATAAATAGGATACAGGAGCCATCAGATACAGGTGAGGACACAATGATATATATATAAATAGGATACAGGAGCCATCAGATACAGGGGAGGACACAATGATATATATATAAATAGGATACAGGAGCCATCAGATACAGGGGAGGACACAATGATAAATATATAAATAGGATACAGGAGCCATCAGATACAGGGGAGGACACAATGATAAATATATAAATAGGATACAGGCGCCATCAGATACAGGGGAGGACACAATGATATATATATAAATAGGATACAGGCGCCATCAGATACAGGGGAGGACACAATGATATATATATAAATAGGATACAGGCGCCATCAGATACAGGGGAGGACACAATGATATATATATAAATAGGATACAGGGGCCATCAGATACAGGGGAGGACACAGTGATAAATATATAAATAGGATACAGGCGCCATCAGATACAGGGGAGGACACAATGATAAATATATAAATAGGATACAGGGGCCATCAGATACAGGGGAGGACACAATGATATATATATAAATAGGATACAGGGGCCATCAGATACAGGGGAGGACACAATGATATATATATAAATAGGATACAGGAGCCATCAGATACAGGGGAGGACACAATGATATATATATATAAATAGGATACAGGGGCCATCAGATACAGGAGAGGACACAATGATATATATATATAAATAGGATACAGGCGCCATCAGATACAGGGGAGGACACAATGATATATATATATAAATAGGATACAGGCGCCATCAGATACAGGGGAGGACACAATGATATATATATAAATAGGATACAGGCGCCATCAGATACAGGGGAGGACACAATGATATATATATAAATAGGATACAGGCGCCATCAGATACAGGGGAGGACACAATGATAAATATATAAATAGGATACAGGCGCCATCAGATACAGGGGAGGACACAATGATATATATATAAATAGGATACAGGCGCCATCAGATAAAGGGGAGGACACAATGATAAATATATAAATAGGATACAGGAGCCATCAGATACAGGGGAGGGCACAATGATATATATATAAATAGGATACAGGCGCCATCAGATACAGGGGAGGACACAATGATATATATATAAATAGGATACAGGCGCCATCAGATACAGGGGAGGACACAATGATATATATATAAATAGGATACAGGCGCCATCAGATACAGGGGAGGACACAATGATATATATATAAATAGGATACAGGGGCCATCAGATACAGGGGAGGACACAATGATATATATATAAATAGGATACAGGCACCATCAGATACAGGGGAGGACACAATGATATATATATAAATAGGATACAGGAGCCATCAGATACAGGGGAGGACACAATGATAAATATATAAATAGGATACAGGCACCATCAGATACAGGGGAGGACACAATGATATATATATAAATAGGATACAGGCACCATCAGATACAGGGGAGGACACAATGATATATATATAAATAGGATACAGGCGCCATCAGATACAGGGGAGGTCACAATGATATATATATAAATAGGATACAGGCGCCATCAGATACAGGGGAGGACACAATGATATATATATATAAATAGGATACAGGAGCCATCAGATACAGGGGAGGACACAATGATATATATATAAATAGGATACAGGCGCCATCAGATACAGGGGAGGACACAATGATAAATATATAAATAGGGTACAGGGGCCATCAGATACTGGGGAGGACACAATGATATATATATAAATAGGATACAGGGGCCATCAGATACAGGGGAGGTCACAATGATATATATATAAATAGGATACAGGGACCATCAGATACAGGGGAGGACACAATGATATATATATATAAATAGGATACAGGCGCCATCAGATACAGGGGAGGACACAATGATAAATATATAAATAGGATACAGGAGCCATCAGATACAGGGGAGGACACAATGATATATATATAAATAGGATACAGGAGCCATCAGATACAGGGGAGGACACAATGATATATATATAAATAGGATACAGGAGCCATCAGATACAGGGGAGGACACAATGATATATATATAAATAGGATACAGGCGCCATCAGATACAGGGGAGGACACAATGATAAATATATAAATAGGATACAGGCGCCATCAGATACAGGGGAGGACACAATGATATATATATAAATAGGATACAGGGGCCATCAGATACAGGGGAGGTCACAATGATATATATATAAATAGGATACAGGGACCATCAGATACAGGGGAGGACACAATGATATATATATATAAATAGGATACAGGGGCCATCAGATACAGGGGAGGACACAATGATAAATATATAAATAGGATACAGGAGCCATCAGATACAGGGGAGGACACAATGATATATATATAAATAGGATACAGGAGCCATCAGATACAGGGGAGGACACAATGATATATATATATAAATAGGATACAGGAGCCATCAGATACAGGGGAGGACACAATGATATATATATAAATAGGATACAGGCACCATCAGATACAGGGGAGGACACAATGATATATATATAAATAGGATACAGGCGCCATCAGATACAGGGGAGGACACAATGATAAATATATAAATAGGATACAGGCGCCATCAGATACAGGGGAGGACACAATGATATATATATATAAATAGGATACAGGCGCCATCAGATACAGGGGAGGACACAATGATATATATATAAATAGGATACAGGCACCATCAGATACAGGGGAGGACACAATGATATATATATAAATAGGATACAGGGGCCATCAGATACAGGGGAGGACACAATGATATATATAAATAGGATACAGGCACCATCAGATACAGGGGAGGACACAATGATATATATATAAATAGGATACAGGCGCCATCAGATACAGGGGAGGACACAATGATATATATATAAATAGGATACAGGCACCATCAGATACAGGGGAGGACACAATGATATATATATAAATAGGATACAGGGGCCATCAGATACAGGGGAGGACACAATGATATATATATATAAATAGGATACAGGCACCATCAGATACAGGGGAGGACACAATGATATATATATAAATAGGATACAGGAGCCATCAGATACAGGGGAGGACACAATGATATATATATAAATAGGATACAGGAGCCATCAGATACAGGGGAGGACACAATGATATATATATAAATAGGATACAGGAGCCATCAGATACAGGGGAGGACACAATGATATATATATAAATAGGATACAGGAGCCATCAGATACAGGGGAGGACACAATGATATATATATATAAATAGGATACAGGCGCCATCAGATACAGGGGAGGACACAATGATATATATATAAATAGGATACAGGCACCATCAGATACAGGGGAGGACACAATGATATATATATAAATAGGATACAGGGGCCATCAGATACAGGGGAGGACACAATGATATATATAAATAGGATACAGGCACCATCAGATACAGGGGAGGACACAATGATATATATATAAATAGGATACAGGCGCCATCAGATACAGGGGAGGACACAATGATATATATATAAATAGGATACAGGAGCCATCAGATACAGGGGAGGACACAATGATATATATATATAAATAGGATACAGGGGCCATCAGATACAGGGGAGGACACAATGATATATATATATAAATAGGATACAGGAGCCATCAGATACAGGGGAGGACACAATGATATATATATAAATAGGATACAGGCACCATCAGATACAGGGGAGGACACAATGATATATATATAAATAGGATACAGGCGCCATCAGATACAGGGGAGGACACAATGATATATATATAAATAGGATACAGGCGCCATCAGATACAGGGGAGGACACAATGATATATATATAAATAGGATACAGGCACCATCAGATACAGGGGAGGACACAATGATATATATATAAATAGGATACAGGGGCCATCAGATACAGGGGAGGACACAATGATATATATAAATAGGATACAGGCACCATCAGATACAGGGGAGGACACAATGATATATATATAAATAGGATACAGGCGCCATCAGATACAGGGGAGGACACAATGATATATATATAAATAGGATACAGGAGCCATCAGATACAGGGGAGGACACAATGATATATATATATAAATAGGATACAGGGGCCATCAGATACAGGGGAGGACACAATGATATATATATAAATAGGATACAGGAGCCATCAGATACAGGGGAGGACACAATGATATATATAAATAGGATACAGGCACCATCAGATACAGGGGAGGACACAATGATATATATATAAATAGGATACAGGCACCATCAGATACAGGGGAGGACACAATGATATATATATAAATAGGATACAGGCACCATCAGATACAGGGGAGGACACAATGATATATATATAAATAGGATACAGGCGCCATCAGATACAGGGGAGGACACAATGATAAATATATAAATAGGATACAGGGGCCATCAGATACAGGGGAGGACACAATGATATATATATAAATAGGATACAGGCGCCATCAGATACAGGGGAGGACACAATGATATATATATAAATAGGATACAGGCGCCATCAGATACAGGGGAGGACACAATGATATATATATAAATAGGATACAGGCACCATCAGATACAGGGGAGGACACAATGATATATATATAAATAGGATACAGGCGCCATCAGATACAGGGGAGGACACAATGATATATATATAAATAGGATACAGGCACCATCAGATACAGGGAAGGACACAATGATAAATATATAAATAGGATACAGGGGCCATCAGATACAGGGGAGGACACAATGATATATATATAAATAGGATACAGGCGCCATCAGATACAGGTGAGGACACAATGATATATATATAAATAGGATACAGGCGCCATCAGATACAGGGGAGGACACAATGATATATATATAAATTGGATACAGGCGCCATCAGATACAGGGGAGGACACAATGATATATATATAAATAGGATACAGGCACCATCAGATACAGGGGAGGACACAATGATATATATATAAATAGGATACAGGCGCCATCAGATACAGGGGAGGACACAATGATATATATATAAATAGGATACAGGCACCATCAGATACAGGGAAGGACACAATGATAAATATATAAATAGGATACAGGGGCCATCAGATACAGGGGAGGACACAATGATATATATATAAATAGGATACAGGAGCCATCAGATACAGGTGAGGACACAATGATATATATATAAATAGGATACAGGCACCATCAGATACAGGGGAGGACACAATGATAAATATATAAATAGGATACAGGCACCATCAGATACAGGGGAGGACACAATGATATATATATAAATAGGATACAGGGGCCATCAGATACAGGGGAGGACACAATGATATATATATAAGTAGGATACAGGCGCCATCAGATACAGGGGAGGACACAATGATAAATATATAAATAGGATACAGACGCCATCAGATACAGGGGAGGACACAATGATATATATAAATAGGATACAGGCACCATCAGATACAGGGGAGGACACAATGATATATATATAAATAGGATACAGGCGCCATCAGATACAGGGGAGGACACAATGATATATATATAAATAGGATACAGGCACCATCAGATACAGGGGAGGACACAATGATATATATATAAATAGGATACAGGAGCCATCAGATACAGGGGAGGACACAATGATATATATATATAAATAGGATACAGGGGCCATCAGATACAGGGGAGGACACAATGATAAATATATAAATAGGATACAGGCGCCATCAGATACAGGAGAGGACACAATGATATATATATAAATAGGATACAGGCGCCATCAGATACAGGGGAGGACACAATGATATATATATAAATAGGATACAGGCGCCATCAGATACAGGGGAGGACACAATGATATATATAAATAGGATACAGGCGCCATCAGATACAGGGGAGGACACAATGATAAATATATAAATAGGATACAGGAACCATCAGATACAGGAGAGGACACAATGATATATATATAAATAGGATACAGGCGCCATCAGATACAGGGGAGGACACAATGATATATATATAAATAGGATACAGGGGCCATCAGATACAGGGAGAGGACACAATGATATATATATAAATAGGATACAGGCGCCATCAGATACAGGGGAGGACACAATGATATATATATAAATAGGATACAGGCACCATCAGATACAGGGGAGGACACAATGATATATATATAAATAGGATACAGGCGCCATCAGATACAGGGGAGGACACAATGATATATATATAAATAGGATACAGGGGCCATCAGATACAGGGGAGGACACAATGATAAATATATAAATAGGATACAGGACCATCAGATACAGGGGAGGACACAATGATATATATATAAATAGGATACAGGCGCCATCAGATACAGGGGAGGACACAATGATATATATATAAATAGGATACAGGGCCCATCAGATACAGGGGAGGACACAATGATATATATATAAATAGGATACAGGGGCCATCAGATACAGGGGAGGACACAATGATATATATATAAATAGGATACAGGCGCCATCAGATACAGGGGAGGACACAATGATATATATATAAATAGGATACAGGCGCCATCAGATACAGGG